>NW_025727845.1:2500-32500 GCF_021461385.2 Schistocerca piceifrons | reverse complement strand
GTTAGGTTAGGTTAGGTTAGGTTAGGTTAGGTTAGGTTAGGTTAGGTTAGGTTAGGTTAGGTTAGGTTAGGTTAGGTTAGGTTAGGTTAGGTTAGGTTAGGTTAGGTTAGGTTAGGTTAGGTTAGGTTAGGTTAGGTTAGGTTAGGTTAGGTTAGGTTAGGTTAGGTTAGGTTAGGTTAGGTTAGGTTAGGTTAGGTTAGGTTAGGTTAGGTTAGGTTAGGTTAGGTTAGGTTAGGTTAGGTTAGGTTAGGTTAGGTTAGGTTAGGTTAGGTTAGGTTAGGTTAGGTTAGGTTAGGTTAGGTTAGGTTAGGTTAGGTTAGGTTAGGTTAGGTTAGGTTAGGTTAGGTTAGGTTAGGTTAGGTTAGGTTAGGTTAGGTTAGGTTAGGTTAGGTTAGGTTAGGTTAGGTTAGGTTAGGTTAGGTTAGGTTAGGTTAGGTTAGGTTAGGTTAGGTTAGGTTAGGTTAGGTTAGGTTAGGTTAGGTTAGGTTAGGTTAGGTTAGGTTAGGTTAGGTTAGGTTAGGTTAGGTTAGGTTAGGTTAGGTTAGGTTAGGTTAGGTTAGGTTAGGTTAGGTTAGGTTAGGTTAGGTTAGGTTAGGTTAGGTTAGGTTAGGTTAGGTTAGGTTAGGTTAGGTTAGGTTAGGTTAGGTTAGGTTAGGTTAGGTTAGGTTAGGTTAGGTTAGGTTAGGTTAGGTTAGGTTAGGTTAGGTTAGGTTAGGTTAGGTTAGGTTAGGTTAGGTTAGGTTAGGTTAGGTTAGGTTAGGTTAGGTTAGGTTAGGTTAGGTTAGGTTAGGTTAGGTTAGGTTAGGTTAGGTTAGGTTAGGTTAGGTTAGGTTAGGTTAGGTTAGGTTAGGTTAGGTTAGGTTAGGTTAGGTTAGGTTAGGTTAGGTTAGGTTAGGTTAGGTTAGGTTAGGTTAGGTTAGGTTAGGTTAGGTTAGGTTAGGTTAGGTTAGGTTAGGTTAGGTTAGGTTAGGTTAGGTTAGGTTAGGTTAGGTTAGGTTAGGTTAGGTTAGGTTAGGTTAGGTTAGGTTAGGTTAGGTTAGGTTAGGTTAGGTTAGGTTAGGTTAGGTTAGGTTAGGTTAGGTTAGGTTAGGTTAGGTTAGGTTAGGTTAGGTTAGGTTAGGTTAGGTTAGGTTAGGTTAGGTTAGGTTAGGTTAGGTTAGGTTAGGTTAGGTTAGGTTAGGTTAGGTTAGGTTAGGTTAGGTTAGGTTAGGTTAGGTTAGGTTAGGTTAGGTTAGGTTAGGTTAGGTTAGGTTAGGTTAGGTTAGGTTAGGTTAGGTTAGGTTAGGTTAGGTTAGGTTAGGTTAGGTTAGGTTAGGTTAGGTTAGGTTAGGTTAGGTTAGGTTAGGTTAGGTTAGGTTAGGTTAGGTTAGGTTAGGTTAGGTTAGGTTAGGTTAGGTTAGGTTAGGTTAGGTTAGGTTAGGTTAGGTTAGGTTAGGTTAGGTTAGGTTAGGTTAGGTTAGGTTAGGTTAGGTTAGGTTAGGTTAGGTTAGGTTAGGTTAGGTTAGGTTAGGTTAGGTTAGGTTAGGTTAGGTTAGGTTAGGTTAGGTTAGGTTAGGTTAGGTTAGGTTAGGTTAGGTTAGGTTAGGTTAGGTTAGGTTAGGTTAGGTTAGGTTAGGTTAGGTTAGGTTAGGTTAGGTTAGGTTAGGTTAGGTTAGGTTAGGTTAGGTTAGGTTAGGTTAGGTTAGGTTAGGTTAGGTTAGGTTAGGTTAGGTTAGGTTAGGTTAGGTTAGGTTAGGTTAGGTTAGGTTAGGTTAGGTTAGGTTAGGTTAGGTTAGGTTAGGTTAGGTTAGGTTAGGTTAGGTTAGGTTAGGTTAGGTTAGGTTAGGTTAGGTTAGGTTAGGTTAGGTTAGGTTAGGTTAGGTTAGGTTAGGTTAGGTTAGGTTAGGTTAGGTTAGGTTAGGTTAGGTTAGGTTAGGTTAGGTTAGGTTAGGTTAGGTTAGGTTAGGTTAGGTTAGGTTAGGTTAGGTTAGGTTAGGTTAGGTTAGGTTAGGTTAGGTTAGGTTAGGTTAGGTTAGGTTAGGTTAGGTTAGGTTAGGTTAGGTTAGGTTAGGTTAGGTTAGGTTAGGTTAGGTTAGGTTAGGTTAGGTTAGGTTAGGTTAGGTTAGGTTAGGTTAGGTTAGGTTAGGTTAGGTTAGGTTAGGTTAGGTTAGGTTAGGTTAGGTTAGGTTAGGTTAGGTTAGGTTAGGTTAGGTTAGGTTAGGTTAGGTTAGGTTAGGTTAGGTTAGGTTAGGTTAGGTTAGGTTAGGTTAGGTTAGGTTAGGTTAGGTTAGGTTAGGTTAGGTTAGGTTAGGTTAGGTTAGGTTAGGTTAGGTTAGGTTAGGTTAGGTTAGGTTAGGTTAGGTTAGGTTAGGTTAGGTTAGGTTAGGTTAGGTTAGGTTAGGTTAGGTTAGGTTAGGTTAGGTTAGGTTAGGTTAGGTTAGGTTAGGTTAGGTTAGGTTAGGTTAGGTTAGGTTAGGTTAGGTTAGGTTAGGTTAGGTTAGGTTAGGTTAGGTTAGGTTAGGTTAGGTTAGGTTAGGTTAGGTTAGGTTAGGTTAGGTTAGGTTAGGTTAGGTTAGGTTAGGTTAGGTTAGGTTAGGTTAGGTTAGGTTAGGTTAGGTTAGGTTAGGTTAGGTTAGGTTAGGTTAGGTTAGGTTAGGTTAGGTTAGGTTAGGTTAGGTTAGGTTAGGTTAGGTTAGGTTAGGTTAGGTTAGGTTAGGTTAGGTTAGGTTAGGTTAGGTTAGGTTAGGTTAGGTTAGGTTAGGTTAGGTTAGGTTAGGTTAGGTTAGGTTAGGTTAGGTTAGGTTAGGTTAGGTTAGGTTAGGTTAGGTTAGGTTAGGTTAGGTTAGGTTAGGTTAGGTTAGGTTAGGTTAGGTTAGGTTAGGTTAGGTTAGGTTAGGTTAGGTTAGGTTAGGTTAGGTTAGGTTAGGTTAGGTTAGGTTAGGTTAGGTTAGGTTAGGTTAGGTTAGGTTAGGTTAGGTTAGGTTAGGTTAGGTTAGGTTAGGTTAGGTTAGGTTAGGTTAGGTTAGGTTAGGTTAGGTTAGGTTAGGTTAGGTTAGGTTAGGTTAGGTTAGGTTAGGTTAGGTTAGGTTAGGTTAGGTTAGGTTAGGTTAGGTTAGGTTAGGTTAGGTTAGGTTAGGTTAGGTTAGGTTAGGTTAGGTTAGGTTAGGTTAGGTTAGGTTAGGTTAGGTTAGGTTAGGTTAGGTTAGGTTAGGTTAGGTTAGGTTAGGTTAGGTTAGGTTAGGTTAGGTTAGGTTAGGTTAGGTTAGGTTAGGTTAGGTTAGGTTAGGTTAGGTTAGGTTAGGTTAGGTTAGGTTAGGTTAGGTTAGGTTAGGTTAGGTTAGGTTAGGTTAGGTTAGGTTAGGTTAGGTTAGGTTAGGTTAGGTTAGGTTAGGTTAGGTTAGGTTAGGTTAGGTTAGGTTAGGTTAGGTTAGGTTAGGTTAGGTTAGGTTAGGTTAGGTTAGGTTAGGTTAGGTTAGGTTAGGTTAGGTTAGGTTAGGTTAGGTTAGGTTAGGTTAGGTTAGGTTAGGTTAGGTTAGGTTAGGTTAGGTTAGGTTAGGTTAGGTTAGGTTAGGTTAGGTTAGGTTAGGTTAGGTTAGGTTAGGTTAGGTTAGGTTAGGTTAGGTTAGGTTAGGTTAGGTTAGGTTAGGTTAGGTTAGGTTAGGTTAGGTTAGGTTAGGTTAGGTTAGGTTAGGTTAGGTTAGGTTAGGTTAGGTTAGGTTAGGTTAGGTTAGGTTAGGTTAGGTTAGGTTAGGTTAGGTTAGGTTAGGTTAGGTTAGGTTAGGTTAGGTTAGGTTAGGTTAGGTTAGGTTAGGTTAGGTTAGGTTAGGTTAGGTTAGGTTAGGTTAGGTTAGGTTAGGTTAGGTTAGGTTAGGTTAGGTTAGGTTAGGTTAGGTTAGGTTAGGTTAGGTTAGGTTAGGTTAGGTTAGGTTAGGTTAGGTTAGGTTAGGTTAGGTTAGGTTAGGTTAGGTTAGGTTAGGTTAGGTTAGGTTAGGTTAGGTTAGGTTAGGTTAGGTTAGGTTAGGTTAGGTTAGGTTAGGTTAGGTTAGGTTAGGTTAGGTTAGGTTAGGTTAGGTTAGGTTAGGTTAGGTTAGGTTAGGTTAGGTTAGGTTAGGTTAGGTTAGGTTAGGTTAGGTTAGGTTAGGTTAGGTTAGGTTAGGTTAGGTTAGGTTAGGTTAGGTTAGGTTAGGTTAGGTTAGGTTAGGTTAGGTTAGGTTAGGTTAGGTTAGGTTAGGTTAGGTTAGGTTAGGTTAGGTTAGGTTAGGTTAGGTTAGGTTAGGTTAGGTTAGGTTAGGTTAGGTTAGGTTAGGTTAGGTTAGGTTAGGTTAGGTTAGGTTAGGTTAGGTTAGGTTAGGTTAGGTTAGGTTAGGTTAGGTTAGGTTAGGTTAGGTTAGGTTAGGTTAGGTTAGGTTAGGTTAGGTTAGGTTAGGTTAGGTTAGGTTAGGTTAGGTTAGGTTAGGTTAGGTTAGGTTAGGTTAGGTTAGGTTAGGTTAGGTTAGGTTAGGTTAGGTTAGGTTAGGTTAGGTTAGGTTAGGTTAGGTTAGGTTAGGTTAGGTTAGGTTAGGTTAGGTTAGGTTAGGTTAGGTTAGGTTAGGTTAGGTTAGGTTAGGTTAGGTTAGGTTAGGTTAGGTTAGGTTAGGTTAGGTTAGGTTAGGTTAGGTTAGGTTAGGTTAGGTTAGGTTAGGTTAGGTTAGGTTAGGTTAGGTTAGGTTAGGTTAGGTTAGGTTAGGTTAGGTTAGGTTAGGTTAGGTTAGGTTAGGTTAGGTTAGGTTAGGTTAGGTTAGGTTAGGTTAGGTTAGGTTAGGTTAGGTTAGGTTAGGTTAGGTTAGGTTAGGTTAGGTTAGGTTAGGTTAGGTTAGGTTAGGTTAGGTTAGGTTAGGTTAGGTTAGGTTAGGTTAGGTTAGGTTAGGTTAGGTTAGGTTAGGTTAGGTTAGGTTAGGTTAGGTTAGGTTAGGTTAGGTTAGGTTAGGTTAGGTTAGGTTAGGTTAGGTTAGGTTAGGTTAGGTTAGGTTAGGTTAGGTTAGGTTAGGTTAGGTTAGGTTAGGTTAGGTTAGGTTAGGTTAGGTTAGGTTAGGTTAGGTTAGGTTAGGTTAGGTTAGGTTAGGTTAGGTTAGGTTAGGTTAGGTTAGGTTAGGTTAGGTTAGGTTAGGTTAGGTTAGGTTAGGTTAGGTTAGGTTAGGTTAGGTTAGGTTAGGTTAGGTTAGGTTAGGTTAGGTTAGGTTAGGTTAGGTTAGGTTAGGTTAGGTTAGGTTAGGTTAGGTTAGGTTAGGTTAGGTTAGGTTAGGTTAGGTTAGGTTAGGTTAGGTTAGGTTAGGTTAGGTTAGGTTAGGTTAGGTTAGGTTAGGTTAGGTTAGGTTAGGTTAGGTTAGGTTAGGTTAGGTTAGGTTAGGTTAGGTTAGGTTAGGTTAGGTTAGGTTAGGTTAGGTTAGGTTAGGTTAGGTTAGGTTAGGTTAGGTTAGGTTAGGTTAGGTTAGGTTAGGTTAGGTTAGGTTAGGTTAGGTTAGGTTAGGTTAGGTTAGGTTAGGTTAGGTTAGGTTAGGTTAGGTTAGGTTAGGTTAGGTTAGGTTAGGTTAGGTTAGGTTAGGTTAGGTTAGGTTAGGTTAGGTTAGGTTAGGTTAGGTTAGGTTAGGTTAGGTTAGGTTAGGTTAGGTTAGGTTAGGTTAGGTTAGGTTAGGTTAGGTTAGGTTAGGTTAGGTTAGGTTAGGTTAGGTTAGGTTAGGTTAGGTTAGGTTAGGTTAGGTTAGGTTAGGTTAGGTTAGGTTAGGTTAGGTTAGGTTAGGTTAGGTTAGGTTAGGTTAGGTTAGGTTAGGTTAGGTTAGGTTAGGTTAGGTTAGGTTAGGTTAGGTTAGGTTAGGTTAGGTTAGGTTAGGTTAGGTTAGGTTAGGTTAGGTTAGGTTAGGTTAGGTTAGGTTAGGTTAGGTTAGGTTAGGTTAGGTTAGGTTAGGTTAGGTTAGGTTAGGTTAGGTTAGGTTAGGTTAGGTTAGGTTAGGTTAGGTTAGGTTAGGTTAGGTTAGGTTAGGTTAGGTTAGGTTAGGTTAGGTTAGGTTAGGTTAGGTTAGGTTAGGTTAGGTTAGGTTAGGTTAGGTTAGGTTAGGTTAGGTTAGGTTAGGTTAGGTTAGGTTAGGTTAGGTTAGGTTAGGTTAGGTTAGGTTAGGTTAGGTTAGGTTAGGTTAGGTTAGGTTAGGTTAGGTTAGGTTAGGTTAGGTTAGGTTAGGTTAGGTTAGGTTAGGTTAGGTTAGGTTAGGTTAGGTTAGGTTAGGTTAGGTTAGGTTAGGTTAGGTTAGGTTAGGTTAGGTTAGGTTAGGTTAGGTTAGGTTAGGTTAGGTTAGGTTAGGTTAGGTTAGGTTAGGTTAGGTTAGGTTAGGTTAGGTTAGGTTAGGTTAGGTTAGGTTAGGTTAGGTTAGGTTAGGTTAGGTTAGGTTAGGTTAGGTTAGGTTAGGTTAGGTTAGGTTAGGTTAGGTTAGGTTAGGTTAGGTTAGGTTAGGTTAGGTTAGGTTAGGTTAGGTTAGGTTAGGTTAGGTTAGGTTAGGTTAGGTTAGGTTAGGTTAGGTTAGGTTAGGTTAGGTTAGGTTAGGTTAGGTTAGGTTAGGTTAGGTTAGGTTAGGTTAGGTTAGGTTAGGTTAGGTTAGGTTAGGTTAGGTTAGGTTAGGTTAGGTTAGGTTAGGTTAGGTTAGGTTAGGTTAGGTTAGGTTAGGTTAGGTTAGGTTAGGTTAGGTTAGGTTAGGTTAGGTTAGGTTAGGTTAGGTTAGGTTAGGTTAGGTTAGGTTAGGTTAGGTTAGGTTAGGTTAGGTTAGGTTAGGTTAGGTTAGGTTAGGTTAGGTTAGGTTAGGTTAGGTTAGGTTAGGTTAGGTTAGGTTAGGTTAGGTTAGGTTAGGTTAGGTTAGGTTAGGTTAGGTTAGGTTAGGTTAGGTTAGGTTAGGTTAGGTTAGGTTAGGTTAGGTTAGGTTAGGTTAGGTTAGGTTAGGTTAGGTTAGGTTAGGTTAGGTTAGGTTAGGTTAGGTTAGGTTAGGTTAGGTTAGGTTAGGTTAGGTTAGGTTAGGTTAGGTTAGGTTAGGTTAGGTTAGGTTAGGTTAGGTTAGGTTAGGTTAGGTTAGGTTAGGTTAGGTTAGGTTAGGTTAGGTTAGGTTAGGTTAGGTTAGGTTAGGTTAGGTTAGGTTAGGTTAGGTTAGGTTAGGTTAGGTTAGGTTAGGTTAGGTTAGGTTAGGTTAGGTTAGGTTAGGTTAGGTTAGGTTAGGTTAGGTTAGGTTAGGTTAGGTTAGGTTAGGTTAGGTTAGGTTAGGTTAGGTTAGGTTAGGTTAGGTTAGGTTAGGTTAGGTTAGGTTAGGTTAGGTTAGGTTAGGTTAGGTTAGGTTAGGTTAGGTTAGGTTAGGTTAGGTTAGGTTAGGTTAGGTTAGGTTAGGTTAGGTTAGGTTAGGTTAGGTTAGGTTAGGTTAGGTTAGGTTAGGTTAGGTTAGGTTAGGTTAGGTTAGGTTAGGTTAGGTTAGGTTAGGTTAGGTTAGGTTAGGTTAGGTTAGGTTAGGTTAGGTTAGGTTAGGTTAGGTTAGGTTAGGTTAGGTTAGGTTAGGTTAGGTTAGGTTAGGTTAGGTTAGGTTAGGTTAGGTTAGGTTAGGTTAGGTTAGGTTAGGTTAGGTTAGGTTAGGTTAGGTTAGGTTAGGTTAGGTTAGGTTAGGTTAGGTTAGGTTAGGTTAGGTTAGGTTAGGTTAGGTTAGGTTAGGTTAGGTTAGGTTAGGTTAGGTTAGGTTAGGTTAGGTTAGGTTAGGTTAGGTTAGGTTAGGTTAGGTTAGGTTAGGTTAGGTTAGGTTAGGTTAGGTTAGGTTAGGTTAGGTTAGGTTAGGTTAGGTTAGGTTAGGTTAGGTTAGGTTAGGTTAGGTTAGGTTAGGTTAGGTTAGGTTAGGTTAGGTTAGGTTAGGTTAGGTTAGGTTAGGTTAGGTTAGGTTAGGTTAGGTTAGGTTAGGTTAGGTTAGGTTAGGTTAGGTTAGGTTAGGTTAGGTTAGGTTAGGTTAGGTTAGGTTAGGTTAGGTTAGGTTAGGTTAGGTTAGGTTAGGTTAGGTTAGGTTAGGTTAGGTTAGGTTAGGTTAGGTTAGGTTAGGTTAGGTTAGGTTAGGTTAGGTTAGGTTAGGTTAGGTTAGGTTAGGTTAGGTTAGGTTAGGTTAGGTTAGGTTAGGTTAGGTTAGGTTAGGTTAGGTTAGGTTAGGTTAGGTTAGGTTAGGTTAGGTTAGGTTAGGTTAGGTTAGGTTAGGTTAGGTTAGGTTAGGTTAGGTTAGGTTAGGTTAGGTTAGGTTAGGTTAGGTTAGGTTAGGTTAGGTTAGGTTAGGTTAGGTTAGGTTAGGTTAGGTTAGGTTAGGTTAGGTTAGGTTAGGTTAGGTTAGGTTAGGTTAGGTTAGGTTAGGTTAGGTTAGGTTAGGTTAGGTTAGGTTAGGTTAGGTTAGGTTAGGTTAGGTTAGGTTAGGTTAGGTTAGGTTAGGTTAGGTTAGGTTAGGTTAGGTTAGGTTAGGTTAGGTTAGGTTAGGTTAGGTTAGGTTAGGTTAGGTTAGGTTAGGTTAGGTTAGGTTAGGTTAGGTTAGGTTAGGTTAGGTTAGGTTAGGTTAGGTTAGGTTAGGTTAGGTTAGGTTAGGTTAGGTTAGGTTAGGTTAGGTTAGGTTAGGTTAGGTTAGGTTAGGTTAGGTTAGGTTAGGTTAGGTTAGGTTAGGTTAGGTTAGGTTAGGTTAGGTTAGGTTAGGTTAGGTTAGGTTAGGTTAGGTTAGGTTAGGTTAGGTTAGGTTAGGTTAGGTTAGGTTAGGTTAGGTTAGGTTAGGTTAGGTTAGGTTAGGTTAGGTTAGGTTAGGTTAGGTTAGGTTAGGTTAGGTTAGGTTAGGTTAGGTTAGGTTAGGTTAGGTTAGGTTAGGTTAGGTTAGGTTAGGTTAGGTTAGGTTAGGTTAGGTTAGGTTAGGTTAGGTTAGGTTAGGTTAGGTTAGGTTAGGTTAGGTTAGGTTAGGTTAGGTTAGGTTAGGTTAGGTTAGGTTAGGTTAGGTTAGGTTAGGTTAGGTTAGGTTAGGTTAGGTTAGGTTAGGTTAGGTTAGGTTAGGTTAGGTTAGGTTAGGTTAGGTTAGGTTAGGTTAGGTTAGGTTAGGTTAGGTTAGGTTAGGTTAGGTTAGGTTAGGTTAGGTTAGGTTAGGTTAGGTTAGGTTAGGTTAGGTTAGGTTAGGTTAGGTTAGGTTAGGTTAGGTTAGGTTAGGTTAGGTTAGGTTAGGTTAGGTTAGGTTAGGTTAGGTTAGGTTAGGTTAGGTTAGGTTAGGTTAGGTTAGGTTAGGTTAGGTTAGGTTAGGTTAGGTTAGGTTAGGTTAGGTTAGGTTAGGTTAGGTTAGGTTAGGTTAGGTTAGGTTAGGTTAGGTTAGGTTAGGTTAGGTTAGGTTAGGTTAGGTTAGGTTAGGTTAGGTTAGGTTAGGTTAGGTTAGGTTAGGTTAGGTTAGGTTAGGTTAGGTTAGGTTAGGTTAGGTTAGGTTAGGTTAGGTTAGGTTAGGTTAGGTTAGGTTAGGTTAGGTTAGGTTAGGTTAGGTTAGGTTAGGTTAGGTTAGGTTAGGTTAGGTTAGGTTAGGTTAGGTTAGGTTAGGTTAGGTTAGGTTAGGTTAGGTTAGGTTAGGTTAGGTTAGGTTAGGTTAGGTTAGGTTAGGTTAGGTTAGGTTAGGTTAGGTTAGGTTAGGTTAGGTTAGGTTAGGTTAGGTTAGGTTAGGTTAGGTTAGGTTAGGTTAGGTTAGGTTAGGTTAGGTTAGGTTAGGTTAGGTTAGGTTAGGTTAGGTTAGGTTAGGTTAGGTTAGGTTAGGTTAGGTTAGGTTAGGTTAGGTTAGGTTAGGTTAGGTTAGGTTAGGTTAGGTTAGGTTAGGTTAGGTTAGGTTAGGTTAGGTTAGGTTAGGTTAGGTTAGGTTAGGTTAGGTTAGGTTAGGTTAGGTTAGGTTAGGTTAGGTTAGGTTAGGTTAGGTTAGGTTAGGTTAGGTTAGGTTAGGTTAGGTTAGGTTAGGTTAGGTTAGGTTAGGTTAGGTTAGGTTAGGTTAGGTTAGGTTAGGTTAGGTTAGGTTAGGTTAGGTTAGGTTAGGTTAGGTTAGGTTAGGTTAGGTTAGGTTAGGTTAGGTTAGGTTAGGTTAGGTTAGGTTAGGTTAGGTTAGGTTAGGTTAGGTTAGGTTAGGTTAGGTTAGGTTAGGTTAGGTTAGGTTAGGTTAGGTTAGGTTAGGTTAGGTTAGGTTAGGTTAGGTTAGGTTAGGTTAGGTTAGGTTAGGTTAGGTTAGGTTAGGTTAGGTTAGGTTAGGTTAGGTTAGGTTAGGTTAGGTTAGGTTAGGTTAGGTTAGGTTAGGTTAGGTTAGGTTAGGTTAGGTTAGGTTAGGTTAGGTTAGGTTAGGTTAGGTTAGGTTAGGTTAGGTTAGGTTAGGTTAGGTTAGGTTAGGTTAGGTTAGGTTAGGTTAGGTTAGGTTAGGTTAGGTTAGGTTAGGTTAGGTTAGGTTAGGTTAGGTTAGGTTAGGTTAGGTTAGGTTAGGTTAGGTTAGGTTAGGTTAGGTTAGGTTAGGTTAGGTTAGGTTAGGTTAGGTTAGGTTAGGTTAGGTTAGGTTAGGTTAGGTTAGGTTAGGTTAGGTTAGGTTAGGTTAGGTTAGGTTAGGTTAGGTTAGGTTAGGTTAGGTTAGGTTAGGTTAGGTTAGGTTAGGTTAGGTTAGGTTAGGTTAGGTTAGGTTAGGTTAGGTTAGGTTAGGTTAGGTTAGGTTAGGTTAGGTTAGGTTAGGTTAGGTTAGGTTAGGTTAGGTTAGGTTAGGTTAGGTTAGGTTAGGTTAGGTTAGGTTAGGTTAGGTTAGGTTAGGTTAGGTTAGGTTAGGTTAGGTTAGGTTAGGTTAGGTTAGGTTAGGTTAGGTTAGGTTAGGTTAGGTTAGGTTAGGTTAGGTTAGGTTAGGTTAGGTTAGGTTAGGTTAGGTTAGGTTAGGTTAGGTTAGGTTAGGTTAGGTTAGGTTAGGTTAGGTTAGGTTAGGTTAGGTTAGGTTAGGTTAGGTTAGGTTAGGTTAGGTTAGGTTAGGTTAGGTTAGGTTAGGTTAGGTTAGGTTAGGTTAGGTTAGGTTAGGTTAGGTTAGGTTAGGTTAGGTTAGGTTAGGTTAGGTTAGGTTAGGTTAGGTTAGGTTAGGTTAGGTTAGGTTAGGTTAGGTTAGGTTAGGTTAGGTTAGGTTAGGTTAGGTTAGGTTAGGTTAGGTTAGGTTAGGTTAGGTTAGGTTAGGTTAGGTTAGGTTAGGTTAGGTTAGGTTAGGTTAGGTTAGGTTAGGTTAGGTTAGGTTAGGTTAGGTTAGGTTAGGTTAGGTTAGGTTAGGTTAGGTTAGGTTAGGTTAGGTTAGGTTAGGTTAGGTTAGGTTAGGTTAGGTTAGGTTAGGTTAGGTTAGGTTAGGTTAGGTTAGGTTAGGTTAGGTTAGGTTAGGTTAGGTTAGGTTAGGTTAGGTTAGGTTAGGTTAGGTTAGGTTAGGTTAGGTTAGGTTAGGTTAGGTTAGGTTAGGTTAGGTTAGGTTAGGTTAGGTTAGGTTAGGTTAGGTTAGGTTAGGTTAGGTTAGGTTAGGTTAGGTTAGGTTAGGTTAGGTTAGGTTAGGTTAGGTTAGGTTAGGTTAGGTTAGGTTAGGTTAGGTTAGGTTAGGTTAGGTTAGGTTAGGTTAGGTTAGGTTAGGTTAGGTTAGGTTAGGTTAGGTTAGGTTAGGTTAGGTTAGGTTAGGTTAGGTTAGGTTAGGTTAGGTTAGGTTAGGTTAGGTTAGGTTAGGTTAGGTTAGGTTAGGTTAGGTTAGGTTAGGTTAGGTTAGGTTAGGTTAGGTTAGGTTAGGTTAGGTTAGGTTAGGTTAGGTTAGGTTAGGTTAGGTTAGGTTAGGTTAGGTTAGGTTAGGTTAGGTTAGGTTAGGTTAGGTTAGGTTAGGTTAGGTTAGGTTAGGTTAGGTTAGGTTAGGTTAGGTTAGGTTAGGTTAGGTTAGGTTAGGTTAGGTTAGGTTAGGTTAGGTTAGGTTAGGTTAGGTTAGGTTAGGTTAGGTTAGGTTAGGTTAGGTTAGGTTAGGTTAGGTTAGGTTAGGTTAGGTTAGGTTAGGTTAGGTTAGGTTAGGTTAGGTTAGGTTAGGTTAGGTTAGGTTAGGTTAGGTTAGGTTAGGTTAGGTTAGGTTAGGTTAGGTTAGGTTAGGTTAGGTTAGGTTAGGTTAGGTTAGGTTAGGTTAGGTTAGGTTAGGTTAGGTTAGGTTAGGTTAGGTTAGGTTAGGTTAGGTTAGGTTAGGTTAGGTTAGGTTAGGTTAGGTTAGGTTAGGTTAGGTTAGGTTAGGTTAGGTTAGGTTAGGTTAGGTTAGGTTAGGTTAGGTTAGGTTAGGTTAGGTTAGGTTAGGTTAGGTTAGGTTAGGTTAGGTTAGGTTAGGTTAGGTTAGGTTAGGTTAGGTTAGGTTAGGTTAGGTTAGGTTAGGTTAGGTTAGGTTAGGTTAGGTTAGGTTAGGTTAGGTTAGGTTAGGTTAGGTTAGGTTAGGTTAGGTTAGGTTAGGTTAGGTTAGGTTAGGTTAGGTTAGGTTAGGTTAGGTTAGGTTAGGTTAGGTTAGGTTAGGTTAGGTTAGGTTAGGTTAGGTTAGGTTAGGTTAGGTTAGGTTAGGTTAGGTTAGGTTAGGTTAGGTTAGGTTAGGTTAGGTTAGGTTAGGTTAGGTTAGGTTAGGTTAGGTTAGGTTAGGTTAGGTTAGGTTAGGTTAGGTTAGGTTAGGTTAGGTTAGGTTAGGTTAGGTTAGGTTAGGTTAGGTTAGGTTAGGTTAGGTTAGGTTAGGTTAGGTTAGGTTAGGTTAGGTTAGGTTAGGTTAGGTTAGGTTAGGTTAGGTTAGGTTAGGTTAGGTTAGGTTAGGTTAGGTTAGGTTAGGTTAGGTTAGGTTAGGTTAGGTTAGGTTAGGTTAGGTTAGGTTAGGTTAGGTTAGGTTAGGTTAGGTTAGGTTAGGTTAGGTTAGGTTAGGTTAGGTTAGGTTAGGTTAGGTTAGGTTAGGTTAGGTTAGGTTAGGTTAGGTTAGGTTAGGTTAGGTTAGGTTAGGTTAGGTTAGGTTAGGTTAGGTTAGGTTAGGTTAGGTTAGGTTAGGTTAGGTTAGGTTAGGTTAGGTTAGGTTAGGTTAGGTTAGGTTAGGTTAGGTTAGGTTAGGTTAGGTTAGGTTAGGTTAGGTTAGGTTAGGTTAGGTTAGGTTAGGTTAGGTTAGGTTAGGTTAGGTTAGGTTAGGTTAGGTTAGGTTAGGTTAGGTTAGGTTAGGTTAGGTTAGGTTAGGTTAGGTTAGGTTAGGTTAGGTTAGGTTAGGTTAGGTTAGGTTAGGTTAGGTTAGGTTAGGTTAGGTTAGGTTAGGTTAGGTTAGGTTAGGTTAGGTTAGGTTAGGTTAGGTTAGGTTAGGTTAGGTTAGGTTAGGTTAGGTTAGGTTAGGTTAGGTTAGGTTAGGTTAGGTTAGGTTAGGTTAGGTTAGGTTAGGTTAGGTTAGGTTAGGTTAGGTTAGGTTAGGTTAGGTTAGGTTAGGTTAGGTTAGGTTAGGTTAGGTTAGGTTAGGTTAGGTTAGGTTAGGTTAGGTTAGGTTAGGTTAGGTTAGGTTAGGTTAGGTTAGGTTAGGTTAGGTTAGGTTAGGTTAGGTTAGGTTAGGTTAGGTTAGGTTAGGTTAGGTTAGGTTAGGTTAGGTTAGGTTAGGTTAGGTTAGGTTAGGTTAGGTTAGGTTAGGTTAGGTTAGGTTAGGTTAGGTTAGGTTAGGTTAGGTTAGGTTAGGTTAGGTTAGGTTAGGTTAGGTTAGGTTAGGTTAGGTTAGGTTAGGTTAGGTTAGGTTAGGTTAGGTTAGGTTAGGTTAGGTTAGGTTAGGTTAGGTTAGGTTAGGTTAGGTTAGGTTAGGTTAGGTTAGGTTAGGTTAGGTTAGGTTAGGTTAGGTTAGGTTAGGTTAGGTTAGGTTAGGTTAGGTTAGGTTAGGTTAGGTTAGGTTAGGTTAGGTTAGGTTAGGTTAGGTTAGGTTAGGTTAGGTTAGGTTAGGTTAGGTTAGGTTAGGTTAGGTTAGGTTAGGTTAGGTTAGGTTAGGTTAGGTTAGGTTAGGTTAGGTTAGGTTAGGTTAGGTTAGGTTAGGTTAGGTTAGGTTAGGTTAGGTTAGGTTAGGTTAGGTTAGGTTAGGTTAGGTTAGGTTAGGTTAGGTTAGGTTAGGTTAGGTTAGGTTAGGTTAGGTTAGGTTAGGTTAGGTTAGGTTAGGTTAGGTTAGGTTAGGTTAGGTTAGGTTAGGTTAGGTTAGGTTAGGTTAGGTTAGGTTAGGTTAGGTTAGGTTAGGTTAGGTTAGGTTAGGTTAGGTTAGGTTAGGTTAGGTTAGGTTAGGTTAGGTTAGGTTAGGTTAGGTTAGGTTAGGTTAGGTTAGGTTAGGTTAGGTTAGGTTAGGTTAGGTTAGGTTAGGTTAGGTTAGGTTAGGTTAGGTTAGGTTAGGTTAGGTTAGGTTAGGTTAGGTTAGGTTAGGTTAGGTTAGGTTAGGTTAGGTTAGGTTAGGTTAGGTTAGGTTAGGTTAGGTTAGGTTAGGTTAGGTTAGGTTAGGTTAGGTTAGGTTAGGTTAGGTTAGGTTAGGTTAGGTTAGGTTAGGTTAGGTTAGGTTAGGTTAGGTTAGGTTAGGTTAGGTTAGGTTAGGTTAGGTTAGGTTAGGTTAGGTTAGGTTAGGTTAGGTTAGGTTAGGTTAGGTTAGGTTAGGTTAGGTTAGGTTAGGTTAGGTTAGGTTAGGTTAGGTTAGGTTAGGTTAGGTTAGGTTAGGTTAGGTTAGGTTAGGTTAGGTTAGGTTAGGTTAGGTTAGGTTAGGTTAGGTTAGGTTAGGTTAGGTTAGGTTAGGTTAGGTTAGGTTAGGTTAGGTTAGGTTAGGTTAGGTTAGGTTAGGTTAGGTTAGGTTAGGTTAGGTTAGGTTAGGTTAGGTTAGGTTAGGTTAGGTTAGGTTAGGTTAGGTTAGGTTAGGTTAGGTTAGGTTAGGTTAGGTTAGGTTAGGTTAGGTTAGGTTAGGTTAGGTTAGGTTAGGTTAGGTTAGGTTAGGTTAGGTTAGGTTAGGTTAGGTTAGGTTAGGTTAGGTTAGGTTAGGTTAGGTTAGGTTAGGTTAGGTTAGGTTAGGTTAGGTTAGGTTAGGTTAGGTTAGGTTAGGTTAGGTTAGGTTAGGTTAGGTTAGGTTAGGTTAGGTTAGGTTAGGTTAGGTTAGGTTAGGTTAGGTTAGGTTAGGTTAGGTTAGGTTAGGTTAGGTTAGGTTAGGTTAGGTTAGGTTAGGTTAGGTTAGGTTAGGTTAGGTTAGGTTAGGTTAGGTTAGGTTAGGTTAGGTTAGGTTAGGTTAGGTTAGGTTAGGTTAGGTTAGGTCTAGGTTAGGTTAGGTTAGGTTAGGTTAGGTTAGGTTAGGTTAGGTTAGGTTAGGTTAGGTTAGGTCTAGGTTAGGTTAGGTTAGGTTAGGTTAGGTTAGGTTAGGTTAGGTTAGGTTAGGTTAGGTTAGGTTAGGTTAGGTTAGGTTAGGTTAGGTTAGGTTAGGTTAGGTTAGGTTAGGTTAGGTTAGGTTAGGTTAGGTTAGGTTAGGTTAGGTTAGGTTAGGTTAGGTTAGGTTAGGTTAGGTTAGGTTAGGTTAGGTTAGGTTAGGTTAGGTTAGGTTAGGTTAGGTTAGGTTAGGTTAGGTTAGGTTAGGTTAGGTTAGGTTAGGTTAGGTTAGGTTAGGTTAGGTTAGGTTAGGTTAGGTTAGGTTAGGTTAGGTTAGGTTAGGTTAGGTTAGGTTAGGTTAGGTTAGGTTAGGTTAGGTTAGGTTAGGTTAGGTTAGGTTAGGTTAGGTTAGGTTAGGTTAGGTTAGGTTAGGTTAGGTTAGGTTAGGTTAGGTTAGGTTAGGTTAGGTTAGGTTAGGTTAGGTTAGGTTAGGTTAGGTTAGGTTAGGTTAGGTTAGGTTAGGTTAGGTTAGGTTAGGTTAGGTTAGGTTAGGTTAGGTTAGGTTAGGTTAGGTTAGGTTAGGTTAGGTTAGGTTAGGTTAGGTTAGGTTAGGTTAGGTTAGGTTAGGTTAGGTTAGGTTAGGTTAGGTTAGGTTAGGTTAGGTTAGGTTAGGTTAGGTTAGGTTAGGTTAGGTTAGGTTAGGTTAGGTTAGGTTAGGTTAGGTTAGGTTAGGTTAGGTTAGGTTAGGTTAGGTTAGGTTAGGTTAGGTTAGGTTAGGTTAGGTTAGGTTAGGTTAGGTTAGGTTAGGTTAGGTTAGGTTAGGTTAGGTTAGGTTAGGTTAGGTTAGGTTAGGTTAGGTTAGGTTAGGTTAGGTTAGGTTAGGTTAGGTTAGGTTAGGTTAGGTTAGGTTAGGTTAGGTTAGGTTAGGTTAGGTTAGGTTAGGTTAGGTTAGGTTAGGTTAGGTTAGGTTAGGTTAGGTTAGGTTAGGTTAGGTTAGGTTAGGTTAGGTTAGGTTAGGTTAGGTTAGGTTAGGTTAGGTTAGGTTAGGTTAGGTTAGGTTAGGTTAGGTTAGGTTAGGTTAGGTTAGGTTAGGTTAGGTTAGGTTAGGTTAGGTTAGGTTAGGTTAGGTTAGGTTAGGTTAGGTTAGGTTAGGTTAGGTTAGGTTAGGTTAGGTTAGGTTAGGTTAGGTTAGGTTAGGTTAGGTTAGGTTAGGTTAGGTTAGGTTAGGTTAGGTTAGGTTAGGTTAGGTTAGGTTAGGTTAGGTTAGGTTAGGTTAGGTTAGGTTAGGTTAGGTTAGGTTAGGTTAGGTTAGGTTAGGTTAGGTTAGGTTAGGTTAGGTTAGGTTAGGTTAGGTTAGGTTAGGTTAGGTTAGGTTAGGTTAGGTTAGGTTAGGTTAGGTTAGGTTAGGTTAGGTTAGGTTAGGTTAGGTTAGGTTAGGTTAGGTTAGGTTAGGTTAGGTTAGGTTAGGTTAGGTTAGGTTAGGTTAGGTTAGGTTAGGTTAGGTTAGGTTAGGTTAGGTTAGGTTAGGTTAGGTTAGGTTAGGTTAGGTTAGGTTAGGTTAGGTTAGGTTAGGTTAGGTTAGGTTAGGTTAGGTTAGGTTAGGTTAGGTTAGGTTAGGTTAGGTTAGGTTAGGTTAGGTTAGGTTAGGTTAGGTTAGGTTAGGTTAGGTTAGGTTAGGTTAGGTTAGGTTAGGTTAGGTTAGGTTAGGTTAGGTTAGGTTAGGTTAGGTTAGGTTAGGTTAGGTTAGGTTAGGTTAGGTTAGGTTAGGTTAGGTTAGGTTAGGTTAGGTTAGGTTAGGTTAGGTTAGGTTAGGTTAGGTTAGGTTAGGTTAGGTTAGGTTAGGTTAGGTTAGGTTAGGTTAGGTTAGGTTAGGTTAGGTTAGGTTAGGTTAGGTTAGGTTAGGTTAGGTTAGGTTAGGTTAGGTTAGGTTAGGTTAGGTTAGGTTAGGTTAGGTTAGGTTAGGTTAGGTTAGGTTAGGTTAGGTTAGGTTAGGTTAGGTTAGGTTAGGTTAGGTTAGGTTAGGTTAGGTTAGGTTAGGTTAGGTTAGGTTAGGTTAGGTTAGGTTAGGTTAGGTTAGGTTAGGTTAGGTTAGGTTAGGTTAGGTTAGGTTAGGTTAGGTTAGGTTAGGTTAGGTTAGGTTAGGTTAGGTTAGGTTAGGTTAGGTTAGGTTAGGTTAGGTTAGGTTAGGTTAGGTTAGGTTAGGTTAGGTTAGGTTAGGTTAGGTTAGGTTAGGTTAGGTTAGGTTAGGTTAGGTTAGGTTAGGTTAGGTTAGGTTAGGTTAGGTTAGGTTAGGTTAGGTTAGGTTAGGTTAGGTTAGGTTAGGTTAGGTTAGGTTAGGTTAGGTTAGGTTAGGTTAGGTTAGGTTAGGTTAGGTTAGGTTAGGTTAGGTTAGGTTAGGTTAGGTTAGGTTAGGTTAGGTTAGGTTAGGTTAGGTTAGGTTAGGTTAGGTTAGGTTAGGTTAGGTTAGGTTAGGTTAGGTTAGGTTAGGTTAGGTTAGGTTAGGTTAGGTTAGGTTAGGTTAGGTTAGGTTAGGTTAGGTTAGGTTAGGTTAGGTTAGGTTAGGTTAGGTTAGGTTAGGTTAGGTTAGGTTAGGTTAGGTTAGGTTAGGTTAGGTTAGGTTAGGTTAGGTTAGGTTAGGTTAGGTTAGGTTAGGTTAGGTTAGGTTAGGTTAGGTTAGGTTAGGTTAGGTTAGGTTAGGTTAGGTTAGGTTAGGTTAGGTTAGGTTAGGTTAGGTTAGGTTAGGTTAGGTTAGGTTAGGTTAGGTTAGGTTAGGTTAGGTTAGGTTAGGTTAGGTTAGGTTAGGTTAGGTTAGGTTAGGTTAGGTTAGGTTAGGTTAGGTTAGGTTAGGTTAGGTTAGGTTAGGTTAGGTTAGGTTAGGTTAGGTTAGGTTAGGTTAGGTTAGGTTAGGTTAGGTTAGGTTAGGTTAGGTTAGGTTAGGTTAGGTTAGGTTAGGTTAGGTTAGGTTAGGTTAGGTTAGGTTAGGTTAGGTTAGGTTAGGTTAGGTTAGGTTAGGTTAGGTTAGGTTAGGTTAGGTTAGGTTAGGTTAGGTTAGGTTAGGTTAGGTTAGGTTAGGTTAGGTTAGGTTAGGTTAGGTTAGGTTAGGTTAGGTTAGGTTAGGTTAGGTTAGGTTAGGTTAGGTTAGGTTAGGTTAGGTTAGGTTAGGTTAGGTTAGGTTAGGTTAGGTTAGGTTAGGTTAGGTTAGGTTAGGTTAGGTTAGGTTAGGTTAGGTTAGGTTAGGTTAGGTTAGGTTAGGTTAGGTTAGGTTAGGTTAGGTTAGGTTAGGTTAGGTTAGGTTAGGTTAGGTTAGGTTAGGTTAGGTTAGGTTAGGTTAGGTTAGGTTAGGTTAGGTTAGGTTAGGTTAGGTTAGGTTAGGTTAGGTTAGGTTAGGTTAGGTTAGGTTAGGTTAGGTTAGGTTAGGTTAGGTTAGGTTAGGTTAGGTTAGGTTAGGTTAGGTTAGGTTAGGTTAGGTTAGGTTAGGTTAGGTTAGGTTAGGTTAGGTTAGGTTAGGTTAGGTTAGGTTAGGTTAGGTTAGGTTAGGTTAGGTTAGGTTAGGTTAGGTTAGGTTAGGTTAGGTTAGGTTAGGTTAGGTTAGGTTAGGTTAGGTTAGGTTAGGTTAGGTTAGGTTAGGTTAGGTTAGGTTAGGTTAGGTTAGGTTAGGTTAGGTTAGGTTAGGTTAGGTTAGGTTAGGTTAGGTTAGGTTAGGTTAGGTTAGGTTAGGTTAGGTTAGGTTAGGTTAGGTTAGGTTAGGTTAGGTTAGGTTAGGTTAGGTTAGGTTAGGTTAGGTTAGGTTAGGTTAGGTTAGGTTAGGTTAGGTTAGGTTAGGTTAGGTTAGGTTAGGTTAGGTTAGGTTAGGTTAGGTTAGGTTAGGTTAGGTTAGGTTAGGTTAGGTTAGGTTAGGTTAGGTTAGGTTAGGTTAGGTTAGGTTAGGTTAGGTTAGGTTAGGTTAGGTTAGGTTAGGTTAGGTTAGGTTAGGTTAGGTTAGGTTAGGTTAGGTTAGGTTAGGTTAGGTTAGGTTAGGTTAGGTTAGGTTAGGTTAGGTTAGGTTAGGTTAGGTTAGGTTAGGTTAGGTTAGGTTAGGTTAGGTTAGGTTAGGTTAGGTTAGGTTAGGTTAGGTTAGGTTAGGTTAGGTTAGGTTAGGTTAGGTTAGGTTAGGTTAGGTTAGGTTAGGTTAGGTTAGGTTAGGTTAGGTTAGGTTAGGTTAGGTTAGGTTAGGTTAGGTTAGGTTAGGTTAGGTTAGGTTAGGTTAGGTTAGGTTAGGTTAGGTTAGGTTAGGTTAGGTTAGGTTAGGTTAGGTTAGGTTAGGTTAGGTTAGGTTAGGTTAGGTTAGGTTAGGTTAGGTTAGGTTAGGTTAGGTTAGGTTAGGTTAGGTTAGGTTAGGTTAGGTTAGGTTAGGTTAGGTTAGGTTAGGTTAGGTTAGGTTAGGTTAGGTTAGGTTAGGTTAGGTTAGGTTAGGTTAGGTTAGGTTAGGTTAGGTTAGGTTAGGTTAGGTTAGGTTAGGTTAGGTTAGGTTAGGTTAGGTTAGGTTAGGTTAGGTTAGGTTAGGTTAGGTTAGGTTAGGTTAGGTTAGGTTAGGTTAGGTTAGGTTAGGTTAGGTTAGGTTAGGTTAGGTTAGGTTAGGTTAGGTTAGGTTAGGTTAGGTTAGGTTAGGTTAGGTTAGGTTAGGTTAGGTTAGGTTAGGTTAGGTTAGGTTAGGTTAGGTTAGGTTAGGTTAGGTTAGGTTAGGTTAGGTTAGGTTAGGTTAGGTTAGGTTAGGTTAGGTTAGGTTAGGTTAGGTTAGGTTAGGTTAGGTTAGGTTAGGTTAGGTTAGGTTAGGTTAGGTTAGGTTAGGTTAGGTTAGGTTAGGTTAGGTTAGGTTAGGTTAGGTTAGGTTAGGTTAGGTTAGGTTAGGTTAGGTTAGGTTAGGTTAGGTTAGGTTAGGTTAGGTTAGGTTAGGTTAGGTTAGGTTAGGTTAGGTTAGGTTAGGTTAGGTTAGGTTAGGTTAGGTTAGGTTAGGTTAGGTTAGGTTAGGTTAGGTTAGGTTAGGTTAGGTTAGGTTAGGTTAGGTTAGGTTAGGTTAGGTTAGGTTAGGTTAGGTTAGGTTAGGTTAGGTTAGGTTAGGTTAGGTTAGGTTAGGTTAGGTTAGGTTAGGTTAGGTTAGGTTAGGTTAGGTTAGGTTAGGTTAGGTTAGGTTAGGTTAGGTTAGGTTAGGTTAGGTTAGGTTAGGTTAGGTTAGGTTAGGTTAGGTTAGGTTAGGTTAGGTTAGGTTAGGTTAGGTTAGGTTAGGTTAGGTTAGGTTAGGTTAGGTTAGGTTAGGTTAGGTTAGGTTAGGTTAGGTTAGGTTAGGTTAGGTTAGGTTAGGTTAGGTTAGGTTAGGTTAGGTTAGGTTAGGTTAGGTTAGGTTAGGTTAGGTTAGGTTAGGTTAGGTTAGGTTAGGTTAGGTTAGGTTAGGTTAGGTTAGGTTAGGTTAGGTTAGGTTAGGTTAGGTTAGGTTAGGTTAGGTTAGGTTAGGTTAGGTTAGGTTAGGTTAGGTTAGGTTAGGTTAGGTTAGGTTAGGTTAGGTTAGGTTAGGTTAGGTTAGGTTAGGTTAGGTTAGGTTAGGTTAGGTTAGGTTAGGTTAGGTTAGGTTAGGTTAGGTTAGGTTAGGTTAGGTTAGGTTAGGTTAGGTTAGGTTAGGTTAGGTTAGGTTAGGTTAGGTTAGGTTAGGTTAGGTTAGGTTAGGTTAGGTTAGGTTAGGTTAGGTTAGGTTAGGTTAGGTTAGGTTAGGTTAGGTTAGGTTAGGTTAGGTTAGGTTAGGTTAGGTTAGGTTAGGTTAGGTTAGGTTAGGTTAGGTTAGGTTAGGTTAGGTTAGGTTAGGTTAGGTTAGGTTAGGTTAGGTTAGGTTAGGTTAGGTTAGGTTAGGTTAGGTTAGGTTAGGTTAGGTTAGGTTAGGTTAGGTTAGGTTAGGTTAGGTTAGGTTAGGTTAGGTTAGGTTAGGTTAGGTTAGGTTAGGTTAGGTTAGGTTAGGTTAGGTTAGGTTAGGTTAGGTTAGGTTAGGTTAGGTTAGGTTAGGTTAGGTTAGGTTAGGTTAGGTTAGGTTAGGTTAGGTTAGGTTAGGTTAGGTTAGGTTAGGTTAGGTTAGGTTAGGTTAGGTTAGGTTAGGTTAGGTTAGGTTAGGTTAGGTTAGGTTAGGTTAGGTTAGGTTAGGTTAGGTTAGGTTAGGTTAGGTTAGGTTAGGTTAGGTTAGGTTAGGTTAGGTTAGGTTAGGTTAGGTTAGGTTAGGTTAGGTTAGGTTAGGTTAGGTTAGGTTAGGTTAGGTTAGGTTAGGTTAGGTTAGGTTAGGTTAGGTTAGGTTAGGTTAGGTTAGGTTAGGTTAGGTTAGGTTAGGTTAGGTTAGGTTAGGTTAGGTTAGGTTAGGTTAGGTTAGGTTAGGTTAGGTTAGGTTAGGTTAGGTTAGGTTAGGTTAGGTTAGGTTAGGTTAGGTTAGGTTAGGTTAGGTTAGGTTAGGTTAGGTTAGGTTAGGTTAGGTTAGGTTAGGTTAGGTTAGGTTAGGTTAGGTTAGGTTAGGTTAGGTTAGGTTAGGTTAGGTTAGGTTAGGTTAGGTTAGGTTAGGTTAGGTTAGGTTAGGTTAGGTTAGGTTAGGTTAGGTTAGGTTAGGTTAGGTTAGGTTAGGTTAGGTTAGGTTAGGTTAGGTTAGGTTAGGTTAGGTTAGGTTAGGTTAGGTTAGGTTAGGTTAGGTTAGGTTAGGTTAGGTTAGGTTAGGTTAGGTTAGGTTAGGTTAGGTTAGGTTAGGTTAGGTTAGGTTAGGTTAGGTTAGGTTAGGTTAGGTTAGGTTAGGTTAGGTTAGGTTAGGTTAGGTTAGGTTAGGTTAGGTTAGGTTAGGTTAGGTTAGGTTAGGTTAGGTTAGGTTAGGTTAGGTTAGGTTAGGTTAGGTTAGGTTAGGTTAGGTTAGGTTAGGTTAGGTTAGGTTAGGTTAGGTTAGGTTAGGTTAGGTTAGGTTAGGTTAGGTTAGGTTAGGTTAGGTTAGGTTAGGTTAGGTTAGGTTAGGTTAGGTTAGGTTAGGTTAGGTTAGGTTAGGTTAGGTTAGGTTAGGTTAGGTTAGGTTAGGTTAGGTTAGGTTAGGTTAGGTTAGGTTAGGTTAGGTTAGGTTAGGTTAGGTTAGGTTAGGTTAGGTTAGGTTAGGTTAGGTTAGGTTAGGTTAGGTTAGGTTAGGTTAGGTTAGGTTAGGTTAGGTTAGGTTAGGTTAGGTTAGGTTAGGTTAGGTTAGGTTAGGTTAGGTTAGGTTAGGTTAGGTTAGGTTAGGTTAGGTTAGGTTAGGTTAGGTTAGGTTAGGTTAGGTTAGGTTAGGTTAGGTTAGGTTAGGTTAGGTTAGGTTAGGTTAGGTTAGGTTAGGTTAGGTTAGGTTAGGTTAGGTTAGGTTAGGTTAGGTTAGGTTAGGTTAGGTTAGGTTAGGTTAGGTTAGGTTAGGTTAGGTTAGGTTAGGTTAGGTTAGGTTAGGTTAGGTTAGGTTAGGTTAGGTTAGGTTAGGTTAGGTTAGGTTAGGTTAGGTTAGGTTAGGTTAGGTTAGGTTAGGTTAGGTTAGGTTAGGTTAGGTTAGGTTAGGTTAGGTTAGGTTAGGTTAGGTTAGGTTAGGTTAGGTTAGGTTAGGTTAGGTTAGGTTAGGTTAGGTTAGGTTAGGTTAGGTTAGGTTAGGTTAGGTTAGGTTAGGTTAGGTTAGGTTAGGTTAGGTTAGGTTAGGTTAGGTTAGGTTAGGTTAGGTTAGGTTAGGTTAGGTTAGGTTAGGTTAGGTTAGGTTAGGTTAGGTTAGGTTAGGTTAGGTTAGGTTAGGTTAGGTTAGGTTAGGTTAGGTTAGGTTAGGTTAGGTTAGGTTAGGTTAGGTTAGGTTAGGTTAGGTTAGGTTAGGTTAGGTTAGGTTAGGTTAGGTTAGGTTAGGTTAGGTTAGGTTAGGTTAGGTTAGGTTAGGTTAGGTTAGGTTAGGTTAGGTTAGGTTAGGTTAGGTTAGGTTAGGTTAGGTTAGGTTAGGTTAGGTTAGGTTAGGTTAGGTTAGGTTAGGTTAGGTTAGGTTAGGTTAGGTTAGGTTAGGTTAGGTTAGGTTAGGTTAGGTTAGGTTAGGTTAGGTTAGGTTAGGTTAGGTTAGGTTAGGTTAGGTTAGGTTAGGTTAGGTTAGGTTAGGTTAGGTTAGGTTAGGTTAGGTTAGGTTAGGTTAGGTTAGGTTAGGTTAGGTTAGGTTAGGTTAGGTTAGGTTAGGTTAGGTTAGGTTAGGTTAGGTTAGGTTAGGTTAGGTTAGGTTAGGTTAGGTTAGGTTAGGTTAGGTTAGGTTAGGTTAGGTTAGGTTAGGTTAGGTTAGGTTAGGTTAGGTTAGGTTAGGTTAGGTTAGGTTAGGTTAGGTTAGGTTAGGTTAGGTTAGGTTAGGTTAGGTTAGGTTAGGTTAGGTTAGGTTAGGTTAGGTTAGGTTAGGTTAGGTTAGGTTAGGTTAGGTTAGGTTAGGTTAGGTTAGGTTAGGTTAGGTTAGGTTAGGTTAGGTTAGGTTAGGTTAGGTTAGGTTAGGTTAGGTTAGGTTAGGTTAGGTTAGGTTAGGTTAGGTTAGGTTAGGTTAGGTTAGGTTAGGTTAGGTTAGGTTAGGTTAGGTTAGGTTAGGTTAGGTTAGGTTAGGTTAGGTTAGGTTAGGTTAGGTTAGGTTAGGTTAGGTTAGGTTAGGTTAGGTTAGGTTAGGTTAGGTTAGGTTAGGTTAGGTTAGGTTAGGTTAGGTTAGGTTAGGTTAGGTTAGGTTAGGTTAGGTTAGGTTAGGTTAGGTTAGGTTAGGTTAGGTTAGGTTAGGTTAGGTTAGGTTAGGTTAGGTTAGGTTAGGTTAGGTTAGGTTAGGTTAGGTTAGGTTAGGTTAGGTTAGGTTAGGTTAGGTTAGGTTAGGTTAGGTTAGGTTAGGTTAGGTTAGGTTAGGTTAGGTTAGGTTAGGTTAGGTTAGGTTAGGTTAGGTTAGGTTAGGTTAGGTTAGGTTAGGTTAGGTTAGGTTAGGTTAGGTTAGGTTAGGTTAGGTTAGGTTAGGTTAGGTTAGGTTAGGTTAGGTTAGGTTAGGTTAGGTTAGGTTAGGTTAGGTTAGGTTAGGTTAGGTTAGGTTAGGTTAGGTTAGGTTAGGTTAGGTTAGGTTAGGTTAGGTTAGGTTAGGTTAGGTTAGGTTAGGTTAGGTTAGGTTAGGTTAGGTTAGGTTAGGTTAGGTTAGGTTAGGTTAGGTTAGGTTAGGTTAGGTTAGGTTAGGTTAGGTTAGGTTAGGTTAGGTTAGGTTAGGTTAGGTTAGGTTAGGTTAGGTTAGGTTAGGTTAGGTTAGGTTAGGTTAGGTTAGGTTAGGTTAGGTTAGGTTAGGTTAGGTTAGGTTAGGTTAGGTTAGGTTAGGTTAGGTTAGGTTAGGTTAGGTTAGGTTAGGTTAGGTTAGGTTAGGTTAGGTTAGGTTAGGTTAGGTTAGGTTAGGTTAGGTTAGGTTAGGTTAGGTTAGGTTAGGTTAGGTTAGGTTAGGTTAGGTTAGGTTAGGTTAGGTTAGGTTAGGTTAGGTTAGGTTAGGTTAGGTTAGGTTAGGTTAGGTTAGGTTAGGTTAGGTTAGGTTAGGTTAGGTTAGGTTAGGTTAGGTTAGGTTAGGTTAGGTTAGGTTAGGTTAGGTTAGGTTAGGTTAGGTTAGGTTAGGTTAGGTTAGGTTAGGTTAGGTTAGGTTAGGTTAGGTTAGGTTAGGTTAGGTTAGGTTAGGTTAGGTTAGGTTAGGTTAGGTTAGGTTAGGTTAGGTTAGGTTAGGTTAGGTTAGGTTAGGTTAGGTTAGGTTAGGTTAGGTTAGGTTAGGTTAGGTTAGGTTAGGTTAGGTTAGGTTAGGTTAGGTTAGGTTAGGTTAGGTTAGGTTAGGTTAGGTTAGGTTAGGTTAGGTTAGGTTAGGTTAGGTTAGGTTAGGTTAGGTTAGGTTAGGTTAGGTTAGGTTAGGTTAGGTTAGGTTAGGTTAGGTTAGGTTAGGTTAGGTTAGGTTAGGTTAGGTTAGGTTAGGTTAGGTTAGGTTAGGTTAGGTTAGGTTAGGTTAGGTTAGGTTAGGTTAGGTTAGGTTAGGTTAGGTTAGGTTAGGTTAGGTTAGGTTAGGTTAGGTTAGGTTAGGTTAGGTTAGGTTAGGTTAGGTTAGGTTAGGTTAGGTTAGGTTAGGTTAGGTTAGGTTAGGTTAGGTTAGGTTAGGTTAGGTTAGGTTAGGTTAGGTTAGGTTAGGTTAGGTTAGGTTAGGTTAGGTTAGGTTAGGTTAGGTTAGGTTAGGTTAGGTTAGGTTAGGTTAGGTTAGGTTAGGTTAGGTTAGGTTAGGTTAGGTTAGGTTAGGTTAGGTTAGGTTAGGTTAGGTTAGGTTAGGTTAGGTTAGGTTAGGTTAGGTTAGGTTAGGTTAGGTTAGGTTAGGTTAGGTTAGGTTAGGTTAGGTTAGGTTAGGTTAGGTTAGGTTAGGTTAGGTTAGGTTAGGTTAGGTTAGGTTAGGTTAGGTTAGGTTAGGTTAGGTTAGGTTAGGTTAGGTTAGGTTAGGTTAGGTTAGGTTAGGTTAGGTTAGGTTAGGTTAGGTTAGGTTAGGTTAGGTTAGGTTAGGTTAGGTTAGGTTAGGTTAGGTTAGGTTAGGTTAGGTTAGGTTAGGTTAGGTTAGGTTAGGTTAGGTTAGGTTAGGTTAGGTTAGGTTAGGTTAGGTTAGGTTAGGTTAGGTTAGGTTAGGTTAGGTTAGGTTAGGTTAGGTTAGGTTAGGTTAGGTTAGGTTAGGTTAGGTTAGGTTAGGTTAGGTTAGGTTAGGTTAGGTTAGGTTAGGTTAGGTTAGGTTAGGTTAGGTTAGGTTAGGTTAGGTTAGGTTAGGTTAGGTTAGGTTAGGTTAGGTTAGGTTAGGTTAGGTTAGGTTAGGTTAGGTTAGGTTAGGTTAGGTTAGGTTAGGTTAGGTTAGGTTAGGTTAGGTTAGGTTAGGTTAGGTTAGGTTAGGTTAGGTTAGGTTAGGTTAGGTTAGGTTAGGTTAGGTTAGGTTAGGTTAGGTTAGGTTAGGTTAGGTTAGGTTAGGTTAGGTTAGGTTAGGTTAGGTTAGGTTAGGTTAGGTTAGGTTAGGTTAGGTTAGGTTAGGTTAGGTTAGGTTAGGTTAGGTTAGGTTAGGTTAGGTTAGGTTAGGTTAGGTTAGGTTAGGTTAGGTTAGGTTAGGTTAGGTTAGGTTAGGTTAGGTTAGGTTAGGTTAGGTTAGGTTAGGTTAGGTTAGGTTAGGTTAGGTTAGGTTAGGTTAGGTTAGGTTAGGTTAGGTTAGGTTAGGTTAGGTTAGGTTAGGTTAGGTTAGGTTAGGTTAGGTTAGGTTAGGTTAGGTTAGGTTAGGTTAGGTTAGGTTAGGTTAGGTTAGGTTAGGTTAGGTTAGGTTAGGTTAGGTTAGGTTAGGTTAGGTTAGGTTAGGTTAGGTTAGGTTAGGTTAGGTTAGGTTAGGTTAGGTTAGGTTAGGTTAGGTTAGGTTAGGTTAGGTTAGGTTAGGTTAGGTTAGGTTAGGTTAGGTTAGGTTAGGTTAGGTTAGGTTAGGTTAGGTTAGGTTAGGTTAGGTTAGGTTAGGTTAGGTTAGGTTAGGTTAGGTTAGGTTAGGTTAGGTTAGGTTAGGTTAGGTTAGGTTAGGTTAGGTTAGGTTAGGTTAGGTTAGGTTAGGTTAGGTTAGGTTAGGTTAGGTTAGGTTAGGTTAGGTTAGGTTAGGTTAGGTTAGGTTAGGTTAGGTTAGGTTAGGTTAGGTTAGGTTAGGTTAGGTTAGGTTAGGTTAGGTTAGGTTAGGTTAGGTTAGGTTAGGTTAGGTTAGGTTAGGTTAGGTTAGGTTAGGTTAGGTTAGGTTAGGTTAGGTTAGGTTAGGTTAGGTTAGGTTAGGTTAGGTTAGGTTAGGTTAGGTTAGGTTAGGTTAGGTTAGGTTAGGTTAGGTTAGGTTAGGTTAGGTTAGGTTAGGTTAGGTTAGGTTAGGTTAGGTTAGGTTAGGTTAGGTTAGGTTAGGTTAGGTTAGGTTAGGTTAGGTTAGGTTAGGTTAGGTTAGGTTAGGTTAGGTTAGGTTAGGTTAGGTTAGGTTAGGTTAGGTTAGGTTAGGTTAGGTTAGGTTAGGTTAGGTTAGGTTAGGTTAGGTTAGGTTAGGTTAGGTTAGGTTAGGTTAGGTTAGGTTAGGTTAGGTTAGGTTAGGTTAGGTTAGGTTAGGTTAGGTTAGGTTAGGTTAGGTTAGGTTAGGTTAGGTTAGGTTAGGTTAGGTTAGGTTAGGTTAGGTTAGGTTAGGTTAGGTTAGGTTAGGTTAGGTTAGGTTAGGTTAGGTTAGGTTAGGTTAGGTTAGGTTAGGTTAGGTTAGGTTAGGTTAGGTTAGGTTAGGTTAGGTTAGGTTAGGTTAGGTTAGGTTAGGTTAGGTTAGGTTAGGTTAGGTTAGGTTAGGTTAGGTTAGGTTAGGTTAGGTTAGGTTAGGTTAGGTTAGGTTAGGTTAGGTTAGGTTAGGTTAGGTTAGGTTAGGTTAGGTTAGGTTAGGTTAGGTTAGGTTAGGTTAGGTTAGGTTAGGTTAGGTTAGGTTAGGTTAGGTTAGGTTAGGTTAGGTTAGGTTAGGTTAGGTTAGGTTAGGTTAGGTTAGGTTAGGTTAGGTTAGGTTAGGTTAGGTTAGGTTAGGTTAGGTTAGGTTAGGTTAGGTTAGGTTAGGTTAGGTTAGGTTAGGTTAGGTTAGGTTAGGTTAGGTTAGGTTAGGTTAGGTTAGGTTAGGTTAGGTTAGGTTAGGTTAGGTTAGGTTAGGTTAGGTTAGGTTAGGTTAGGTTAGGTTAGGTTAGGTTAGGTTAGGTTAGGTTAGGTTAGGTTAGGTTAGGTTAGGTTAGGTTAGGTTAGGTTAGGTTAGGTTAGGTTAGGTTAGGTTAGGTTAGGTTAGGTTAGGTTAGGTTAGGTTAGGTTAGGTTAGGTTAGGTTAGGTTAGGTTAGGTTAGGTTAGGTTAGGTTAGGTTAGGTTAGGTTAGGTTAGGTTAGGTTAGGTTAGGTTAGGTT
The DNA here is from genome assembly GCF_021461385.2 of Schistocerca piceifrons. Taxonomy (NCBI): domain Eukaryota; kingdom Metazoa; phylum Arthropoda; class Insecta; order Orthoptera; family Acrididae; genus Schistocerca; species Schistocerca piceifrons. Next base: position 4,215 of record NW_025727845.1, on the reverse strand, counting down.
AGGTTAGGTTAGGTTAGGTTAGGTTAGGTTAGGTTAGGTTAGGTTAGGTTAGGTTAGGTTAGGTTAGGTTAGGTTAGGTTAGGTTAGGTTAGGTTAGGTTAGGTTAGGTTAGGTTAGGTTAGGTTAGGTTAGGTTAGGTTAGGTTAGGTTAGGTTAGGTTAGGTTAGGTTAGGTTAGGTTAGGTTAGGTTAGGTTAGGTTAGGTTAGGTTAGGTTAGGTTAGGTTAGGTTAGGTTAGGTTAGGTTAGGTTAGGTTAGGTTAGGTTAGGTTAGGTTAGGTTAGGTTAGGTTAGGTTAGGTTAGGTTAGGTTAGGTTAGGTTAGGTTAGGTTAGGTTAGGTTAGGTTAGGTTAGGTTAGGTTAGGTTAGGTTAGGTTAGGTTAGGTTAGGTTAGGTTAGGTTAGGTTAGGTTAGGTTAGGTTAGGTTAGGTTAGGTTAGGTTAGGTTAGGTTAGGTTAGGTTAGGTTAGGTTAGGTTAGGTTAGGTTAGGTTAGGTTAGGTTAGGTTAGGTTAGGTTAGGTTAGGTTAGGTTAGGTTAGGTTAGGTTAGGTTAGGTTAGGTTAGGTTAGGTTAGGTTAGGTTAGGTTAGGTTAGGTTAGGTTAGGTTAGGTTAGGTTAGGTTAGGTTAGGTTAGGTTAGGTTAGGTTAGGTTAGGTTAGGTTAGGTTAGGTTAGGTTAGGTTAGGTTAGGTTAGGTTAGGTTAGGTTAGGTTAGGTTAGGTTAGGTTAGGTTAGGTTAGGTTAGGTTAGGTTAGGTTAGGTTAGGTTAGGTTAGGTTAGGTTAGGTTAGGTTAGGTTAGGTTAGGTTAGGTTAGGTTAGGTTAGGTTAGGTTAGGTTAGGTTAGGTTAGGTTAGGTTAGGTTAGGTTAGGTTAGGTTAGGTTAGGTTAGGTTAGGTTAGGTTAGGTTAGGTTAGGTTAGGTTAGGTTAGGTTAGGTTAGGTTAGGTTAGGTTAGGTTAGGTTAGGTTAGGTTAGGTTAGGTTAGGTTAGGTTAGGTTAGGTTAGGTTAGGTTAGGTTAGGTTAGGTTAGGTTAGGTTAGGTTAGGTTAGGTTAGGTTAGGTTAGGTTAGGTTAGGTTAGGTTAGGTTAGGTTAGGTTAGGTTAGGTTAGGTTAGGTTAGGTTAGGTTAGGTTAGGTTAGGTTAGGTTAGGTTAGGTTAGGTTAGGTTAGGTTAGGTTAGGTTAGGTTAGGTTAGGTTAGGTTAGGTTAGGTTAGGTTAGGTTAGGTTAGGTTAGGTTAGGTTAGGTTAGGTTAGGTTAGGTTAGGTTAGGTTAGGTTAGGTTAGGTTAGGTTAGGTTAGGTTAGGTTAGGTTAGGTTAGGTTAGGTTAGGTTAGGTTAGGTTAGGTTAGGTTAGGTTAGGTTAGGTTAGGTTAGGTTAGGTTAGGTTAGGTTAGGTTAGGTTAGGTTAGGTTAGGTTAGGTTAGGTTAGGTTAGGTTAGGTTAGGTTAGGTTAGGTTAGGTTAGGTTAGGTTAGGTTAGGTTAGGTTAGGTTAGGTTAGGTTAGGTTAGGTTAGGTTAGGTTAGGTTAGGTTAGGTTAGGTTAGGTTAGGTTAGGTTAGGTTAGGTTAGGTTAGGTTAGGTTAGGTTAGGTTAGGTTAGGTTAGGTTAGGTTAGGTTAGGTTAGGTTAGGTTAGGTTAGGTTAGGTTAGGTTAGGTTAGGTTAGGTTAGGTTAGGTTAGGTTAGGTTAGGTTAGGTTAGGTTAGGTTAGGTTAGGTT